>NW_027131492.1:0-25314 GCF_026122565.2 Emydura macquarii macquarii | reverse complement strand
CCTCCTCCGCCGGTCGGGCAGGCCAGAGTGAGTCCTAAAAGGGCTGCTCAGTTGCGGCTGCCTAGATGCGGGCCTGCCTCTGTCCACATGCAAAAATGACCATCTGACAGCCACCGCCCGCATGCCAGTTTGTGACTTTAAACTTCCGGTCATTGCTGACCCGCTCCTATTGCCGACATTGCCTTGGACGTGGCGATGAACATGGAGAACGCCTTTGTGTGATTTCTTTTAACTTGGAGACACCAGTGCTTGACAGGATGAGGCTCTTCTTCCAGTGACAAGGAAACCAGACCACTGGAGGCTGCCATCCTGCTTTGTCCACCTTCACAGCCATTGAGAGAAATTGTCTCTTCGTCCACCTGCTCTGCTGCTGAGGACTTATGGGAATCCCAAGCTCTTGTCTGACTAAAATAGACAAGGACCTCGTGGCAGAGGATTCCAGCATTTCAAGACCCACCAAAGCTAACAGGGAAGGAGGAAAAGAATGTGCCACAGCTCGACTCAATCCAGATCCACTCTTTCCACCGGGAACTGTCTGGCCAACTGTGGTAAGATCTGTGAATCCCAGACTGGTTTTGTTAGCCACCAATGGACCTACTAGCCAGAACTTGCCGTCATTTCATGGAAGACGATCACGTGTCAATTTTGCTAATTGTTTCGGTCAAAAAAAAGAAACCTTAAAAGAATTCCCCAAAACATCAAAACATTTTGTTTCCAAAATTTCAGAACAAAGCATTTCCAGATTTTCACTTCCAAATGTCTTTTTTTTTTCCAATAAATTTCCTTTTACTTTATTTATTTATTTATTTTAATTAAAACGTTAAAAAAAATGTTCAACATCCACACGAAACGTTTAGTTTCAGGTCAAATGTTTTGTTTGACCCAAAATTGCCAGAGGAAAAAAAAAAGCCATTATCTGCCCAATTCTTTCTTTGTCAATATTGATTATATTTTTGATGGGGAAGGGGAACCAAAATGATCATTTTGTTTTGATGTAAAAATGATTAATTTCAATAATGTTCAAATATTTTTTTCGACTTGATCAATTTTGTTTCTTCTAGATCTTTATGTGACATTAAAATATTAACTTTAATAATATTATATTTACAATGCTATCTATATAGTCGATTGAACCATAGACATAAAGGGCTGGTAGGGACCTCAAGGGTCATTTAACCATTTCCACATGTCCATGCAGGATTGATCCATCCACCCACTCATCCATCCCCCTACCTACCCATCCATCTGTATTCTGTGCCATCCATAACATCATAGATACGTAGGTATGGAAGGGACCTTGAAAGATCATCTAGTGAAGTCCATTGTCCCATGCTGAGGCAGCATTCAGTACATTTAGACCATCCCTGACGGACCTGTTCTTAAACACCTCCAACGATGAAGATTTCACCACTCTTCTCGATAATCTATTCCAAACTCTACTTAGAGTTAGAACATTTTTTCTAGGATCTTCGATTATATGTCATATTTTAATGTAATATCAAAGTCATAACTAAATGACTCTTACGCAAAGTAGATTGTCATGGGTTCAGAGGAAAACTCCTCTCCTGGATCAGTAACTCGTTAAAAGACAGGAAACAAAGAGTAGGAATAACTGGTCAGTTTTGAGAATGAAGAGAGGTAAATAATGGTGTCCCCCAGGGGTCTGTACTGGGACCAGCACTGTTCAACATATTTATAAATGATCTGGAAAAAGGGTAAACGGTGAAGTGGCAACATCTGCAGATGATACAAAACTACTCAAGCTAATTAAGTTCAAAGCAGACTGCGAAGAGTTACAAAGGGATCTCACAAAACTGGGTGACAGATGAAATTCAATGTTGATAAATGCAAAATAATGCACATTGGAAAAGAGAATTCCGACTATACATATAAAATGATGGGATCTAAATTAGCTGTTACCACTCAAGAAAGTTCTTGGAGTCATTGTGGATAGTTCTCTGAAAGCATTCACTCAATGTGCGGTGGCAGTCAAAAAAGCTAACAGAAATGTTGGGAACCGTAAGGAAAAGGATAGATAATAAGACAGAAAATATCATAAAGCCTCTATATAAATCCATGGTATGCTCACATTTTGAATATTGCATGCAGATCTGGTTGCCCCATCTCAAAAAAGATATATTGGAGTCAGAAAAGGTACAGAAAGGGCAACGAAAATGAGTAGGGGTATGGAAAAACTTCCATATCTGGACAGATTCATAAGATTTGGACTTTTCAGCATGGAAAAGAGACAACTAGTGGGGATATGATAGAAATCTATAAAATTACGACTGGTGTGGAGAAAGTACATAAGAAAGTGCTATTTTACTGCTTCTCAGAACACTAGAACTAGGGGTCACCAAACAAAATTAATAGGCATCAGGTTTAAAACGAACAAAAGGAAGTATTTCTTCACACAACTGTGATATAGCAAGGACAGAGGGCAGTGGGAGAGTGCTTCTATTTGTAATCCGGGGAGTGGGTTGGCTGTAGGCGGGGAGCACCTCCAAGCCCTCGTGGATTCCTGCTGTGGACAGACCTGTTTCCGGAGGCGAGGCTGTCGACTGACTAGCGCTAGGGGGGAGGCCATCCAGCTGCGGTGAATACATGGGGACGTCCGGACCTACCCGAGTGTGCGGATCGCCCTCACTGTGGGCGGACGGACCCACGAGATGGCGGTAGGGGTTGCACCCCACCTCCCTTACCCCGTTATCCTCGTCTGGGACTGCACCCAGGTCCTGCACACGGCCACACAGGAGCCCCCCTGGGAGCAGATGGCCCTAGAGGGGGACCCACCCAAGAGTCCTGCTGAGAAAGGGGCGGAGTCACCCTGACAAAGTCCACGCCGCCGGCTCTGCATGCCCCGTGTCCCCTGAGAAGGTACCCCCTGACAGCTGGGGAGTGATGGAAGGGCCCCGGAGAGGCCTGAGTTGACTTTAGTTGGGACCAAAAGGAAGATCCCACCCTCCGCCAGGCTTCTGAGCAGCTGGCTTATGTAGATGGAGTGGCCACAGGTGTATCGGCCACGGGTGTATCGGGTGTTCCAGGACCCAGGATCCACGAGCCATGCTCTCAGCTCATGGTCCACCAAACCCATCGGTGGGCGGTGCTGTGAATGGCGCACGCCGAATGCAGGAAGTGGTCGAAGAGGAGGTCAAGATAATGCTCGACCTGGGGTTATTGAGAAGTTGCGAAGCGAACGGCACAGCCCCATCATGCTAGTCCCAAAGCCCGATGGGACCTGAAGATTCTGTATCGACTTTAGGAAGGTCAATGCAATCTCTACCTTCGATGTCTACCCCATGCCCCATGTCCTCGAATGGTTAGGGGAGGCCCGATACATCACCACCCTGGATTTAATGAAGGGGTACTGGCATTTCCTGTTGGCACCGGGTTCAAAGGAGAAGATGGCCTTGGCCACCCCCAGAGGGCTATAGAAGTTCACCCGGATGCCCTTCAGCCTCCACAGGGCCCCCGCGACCTTCCAGCGACTCATGGACCGCCTGTTGCAGGAGCACACCAATTACACGGCGGCCTATCTGGATGATGTCATGATTTATAGCCAGCGCTGGGAGGACCACTTGTCTCGAGTGGCGTCCATCTTGTGGACCTTCCGAGACACCGGATTGACGGCGAACCCCCAGAAGTGCAAGATCGGGTTCCAGGAGACTACCTATCTGGGGTATGTGTTGGGGCGAGGGATGGTACAACCTTTGGTGGGAAACGTCCAAGCCATCCAGGACCAGCCGACACTGACTACAAAACGGCAGGTGAGGCAATTCCTGGGACCAGTCGGCTATTACCGCCGATTTATTCCCCACTTCGCCTTGATTGCGGCCCCTTTGATGGGGCTCCTGCTGAAAGACCAGCCACAAAGAGTCTGATGGACACCGGACTGCAACATAGCCTTCCAAACACTGAAAGACTGCTTATTTAGGGAGCCAGTCTTATACAGCCCTAACTTTGACCAGGACTTTGTGGTCCAGATTGACGCCTCCGCCGTGGGGCTCGGGGCGGTCCTCTCCCAGACCATCGAGGGAGAGGAACACCCAGTGCTATACATTAGTAGAAAGCTGTTCCCCCGGAGCAGAACTATTCCATGGTGGAGAAGGAGGCTTTAGCGGTTAAATGGGTGATGGAGGTCTTGCGCTATAATCTTCTGGGAACCACCTTCACGGTGGTAACGGACCATGCATCCCTCAAATGGCTGCAAGTCATGAAGGACACAAACGCCCGTCTCATGAGATGGTATCTCGCCCTCCAACTATTAGCTGATTCTCAGCCTGGCCAAGCCTTGCAATTCTACCCTGAGTCTACTGTGGGGATGTAAATAGCTACATGTAAATATAAACATCTAGGAACAAAGAATGAGGCTGGGGGACTCTATCCTGGGAAGCAGTGACTGTGAAAAAGATTTGGGAGTTGCAGTGGGTAACAGCTGACCATGAACTCCCAGTGCTTGTCTGCACTCCAGCTCCATCCCTGTAACTATGTTGCTGCGATGCCGCACAATAAAGTTTGAACTCCACGAGACTGACTTCAGAGCCGTTAAAGCCACTCAGCCACGCGTATCAATCCACGAGATCAGATCAAAGGCCTATGCACTGTTTATGACGTTTTAAAACCAGTCTCACAGTTTTTAAACTGGTCTCCCCGTCGTCAGGCTGATCGCACGCTTTTAAAAGCAGTCTTGTGGTTTTCAAGCTGATCCCACAATTCTAAATCAAGTCTCACAATTTTAAAGTTCAACGTCTTGATTTTTAAACCAATCTTGTGAACGTCTGGCTGCCTCATGGTTTTTAAGCCAATCTCCCCCATTTTAAGCCAATGTCATGATTTGTAAAGCAGCAGCCTTGTGAATTTCTTAAGATGATCTCATGATTTTTAAAGCAATCTCACAATCTTCGGGTTGATTCAGTCACACATTTTTAATCCAATCTCAGGATTGTGTCAGGCCTGACTTGTAACTGTTTGCTGCTTTGGACTGGTCACTGTCCCAAAATCACCTGGGCCAGCTCCCCTCACCCCATTCAGCACCCCCAGTGGCCGCAGGGAGGTGAGGGGAGGGATGGCTGGAGCATGTGTATGGTGGTTTATTGCGGCAGGCATGACACGCTGTGAGCTCTCAGTTCAATCCGGCGCACCTCTTCGCTATGGTGCACCTCACCCACTGGATAACTTTGCAGACGTTGGCGAAGACCCTGGGCTGTCCCTTCAAGGCACAGATGGACTTCCCCCAGGAGACCACACCCTGCAGCTTTCCATTGCAGACCAGTGGGCCACCAGAGTCACCCTGTGGAGAAAACACAGAGCCATCAGCAAATGCCCTCCACACATGCATGCTCACACACACACACAGATCTGGGCCCATCGCCTCCAACAGGGGGCGACAGAGACACCCACATACACACACGCACACAGAGAGGGACAGAAAGGGTTTAAAGAGCAGCAATGGTTCAAGTGGTCACACCTGTGCTGGGGATCACACCCAGGAGGTGGCTGTACATGGAGGGAAGCCCAGCAGTTCGGGCTTTAAGCGGATGGAGGGCAGATTGGCTGCTCTTCCATGAGGCATGAAGACCAGCTGGGGCCAGGGGCTGAGTGACATCTGCCCCTCAGCAGCATGCTGAGAAGGATTTGGGGGCAGTGGGGGATGATCAGAGTACAAAGCGAGAGTATTGAGCGGGGTGAGCTCCGACACCCAGAAACTCAGTCACACCCGCAACTTCCCCGCTCTCCAGGAGACCTCCTTACCCGGCACGAGCTTATGCCGCCTTGTGGCACGCCAGCACACAGCATGTTGTCTGTGATTGTGCCTCCATAAGTTGTCTGGCACGTGGCCTGGCTGACGGTATAGATATTTGCGCACTGCAGGATGTCAGGTCGCTTCTCTGGGCAATGACAGAAAAACAAGTTCATGAGTAGGGTACAAGGTGCAAGAGACGTGAAAGATCCTCCACTGGCGTAAACTGGCATAGATCCACTAACTCCAATGGAGCCATGGCCGATTGACATCGGTTGGGATCTGGCCCTAGTGACTCTAATGGAGCTTCGGCTGATTGACACCAGCTGGGATGTGGTCCTGATTGATACAAGCTGGGATCTGGCCTTAGTGATTCCAGTGGAGCTATGGCCAACTGACACCAGCTGGGATCTGGCCCCATTCCTATTCTATAAAAGGAAACTTTTGATGATTCAACAGAGAAGCCAGAAAAAAACCCCAACCTCATTTCAGGTCAAACTAATTGTTTCGTTTAGATCCAGTATTTTACGTTCTAGTATAATATTTCGTTGTTATTTGAAGTGTGTTTGTAACATTTTAAAATTGTTTAAAAAGAAAAGGAAGGGTAATTACATAAGGAAATGTTCTGAACAGAAAAAAAAAATCAAGCCATTGTGACTCAGTGTTTTCAAAATGCAAAATTTGGACTTTTTTCAGAACATTATTTCTGAAATGAACAATTTTGAGCAATCGCACGAATTGGTGGGACATTTGGTGATATTGAAGCTGCATTTTTCACCAAAAATTGTTTCAGTTGGAAGATTTCCCCCAGGAGAAGCCAAAGACCTTTGACAGCCTGTTAACGAGGTCTCCTTAAAGACCTTCAACTCCCATTCCCAAACTGAGCCCAGCCTCAGCTCCTCCTGTCTACACCAAGGCACATCATACTTTGGGGTGAAGTAATGGTGCCCCATCCTGACACGCTGCATTGTCTTCCAGGAGCGGGACAACTGGTAGGCAGGCTGATTGTGTTCACGTAGCTGTTGAGTTGAGCGGGCTCATCCAACTCCAGAAGCATGAAATCGTTGTCATGAGGCTTGAGGTTATACTGAGGGTGTATAAAATAGTTGCGGATTCTTCGTATCTGCTCTGTGCCTTCGTTCACCTTTAGATTATAATCCCCAGACGCACCTGCAGTGAGCTACATGGAGAGAGGCCACAGGAAAAGATCAATAGATGGCTATTCAACTAGAGTTGGGCCAATCATAGAGTTTTCAGTGTTGAGGTAGCCTCCAAGACCTTGTCAACTTGGTTCCCCAAGAACTCCGTTCTGATCTCCGATCATCCAATCTTATTTCTTTCTTGGCCTCCGCTTAAACTCCATAAAGTTAATCAGACTTGCGTGTAAGGGATGGGTACGGGGCATACCCCAAATCCATACAATTATACAAGTATTGGTACCTTGTATACAAGTTTAACCCTCTTCTGATACATGCGTCCTCCATTTTACATTGTCTCATGCACTTTATGGTTGGTCCAGTTATTGTTCAGGCCCAGTTCATATACATCTCATGCATAGGCGCCGGGTATATAAGGCCAGGGAATGCTTTGCCTTTTCTGACAACCAGGCATGGTCCCATCCACACTCTGCCCCTTCGTGCTCTGTCCTGCTGGCATGGGCCTGGCAGCGGTGGCTCTGTCAACCCGTTGCCTTTCCGCTGAAGCAGGTGGGGGCTAGAATGCAGGTGGCTGCCCAGCCAGAGAGAGGGGGCATCGCAACGCCAGTGCAGGCCGGCCCTATCCAGCTCTCCAGGGCTGGGGCTGCTTAGCCTGCCCAGTGCTCAGGCCATCTGGCGCTCTGGTGCTGGGCTGGCCAGCCCAGGGCCATTGTGGGTTGGGGCAGGGGAGCGCTGGGGTGCAGGCTCTGGGGGTGCTTGGGTCGCTCAGCACTGGTGCTGGGGTGCTCCGGCACACACCCCACCCGGATCCGGAGAGCCTGGCTGGTGGTCAGGCTGTCCAGGGCGGGGCTCTGATGGGAGAGGGTGGTGGATGGGGCTGGGCTTCAGGAAGAAGGGGCGGGGCCGGGGATAGCCTCCCCAGCTAGACCGGTGGTTCACGAGCCACCCTTGGTATCATGCTTTTTTCTCAAGCTACACGTACACAGCATATTTAGTTAGTTTTCTTCCTGTGTTTATTTGGTTTCCTCCCTGTCTGCATAGCCTCCTTCCACACATTCTTAGCCACTGTTGCTGATATGATTTCTTGCTCCTGGTTTCACACAGGTGAAATGAAGAATTTGGTGAATTCACCATGAATTTGTGGGACATTTTTGTGTTATCAAAGCTGCCTTTTTCACCAAAAGTCATGAATTCCGTGTCCTTGGCTTTTGGGTAGGGTGACCAGATGTCCCAATAATATCAAGATCATCCCTATATTAGGGGCTTTGTCTTATATAAGCAACTATATCCCCCTTCTCCCCCCACACCAAAAAAAAAAAAAAAAGAGTCCCGATTTTTCACACTTGCTACTTTTGGGACCCACTTAACATGGTTATTTTGACGTTTGCCTTATCCTGGATTCCTGTGGCCTGCTCAGACCTAGTTAAACCTATGTGTGAGCACTGAGAATTTCAGAGAGTCAAATCTGGGTCAAAGATTTCAATTTTTCCAACAAATCAAACAGTCGGGGGCAAAAGCTTGTTTCAATTATTGTGTAACATTTCTGATAATAAACTTACAGGGAACTTTGAAAGAAAAAGTTGTCTCTAATGAAAAAATCAAAACATTTTGAAAATGTCGACATGAGACATTGCGATTATTTAAATGATTATTTATAGGTTTTAATTAGTTTTTCCAAATAGAAAAAATAGACCAGATTCATCCTAATACGCCAAGAGAGTTAGGACAAAAGGAGGTGAGGGGAACAACATATCTATCTTCAGGACCGGCGGTAATGATAGAGCTTTAAAAAGTCAGCCCAAATTGCTTTACATTTTTCGGGTGCGCCCATTCTGCGGAACGCCAGTCATTCAATTGCTGCCAGATCAGCCCTATCGCTGAGCGAAGCATCAATGTTTGGTGGGAATTGACTTTTCCATTTTTACAGGATTCAGTTTTTAGCGACCAGAGCCGCGTGTGGAACCAGGTTGCCTTGTCCCCAGGCAACCTCCAGCTGTCAGGAAATATATCTGAGGATGAAATGTAAAGGAGAGGGGCCACTGGAGGCGAATGGGGCTAAGGGCTGGGGAAGGTGCAGCAGGAGGCTTGGGCATGGATGGGGGACACCAAGGGTTATCCCCATGCAGCACACTCTCTCCCTTCACCCCTCCTTTGACTTACCCAATCTGTTTGGTGCAGTGGGCAGCAGTGAGCACCCACTTCCGGTCTATCAGGCTCCCGCCACAGTAGTTTCGGCCGTTCCTGAGGAGAGCCACCTGGTAGGGCCGTGAGCCGATGGGGCAGGGTCCCCCCCAATGATCCGCGGGTCCTCTCCCTCTGATGCTGCAATGGAGAGAAAGCATCCGCAGTAAGCGGAGTGACCATCAGCCATGGCCGTACAGATTAGCCGGTGGCAGGATGACCATGAGATGTTACTTGCACCCGGCTGTGCAAAAGAACAAGGTGATCGGAGGATGGACCTAGTGAGGTATTTCCGGCCATGATCGGGACACATTAATTCACCCATGTTCCAGAAAAAGGAATTCCAACTGGAACAGTTGTGGAGAAGGGTGCTAGGATGATTAGGGGGACGAAGTGCCGATCTTACAAGGGGAGGCGGAAAGAGCTCGGCTTGTTTTCACCTAAAACAAAGGCTGAAAAGGGATCTGATGGCTCTCTGTAAATGCAGCAGGGGAAAGAGCTAGAGGCAACATTGGCACACGAACAAATGGGGATAGAGTGGCCATGAATAAATCTAGGCTGAGAATGAGAAGATGGTTACTAAGTATGGGAGGAAGGGGGTTGTGGAACAGGAGTGGGGGGCAAAAATACTCATTAGTTTGAAGATGGAACTCAATATGTTTATACGACAGAGTTGCCCCAGAATGATAATACGTTCCAGAATGATATTTGCCTTTTTTGTAGCTGCATCACATTGTTGATTCATCTGCAATTTGTGATCCACTGTCACCCACAGATCCTTTTCAGCAGTGTTGCCACCTAGCCAAATAGTCCCTGTTTTGTAGTTGTGCGGTTGATTTTCCTTTCCTAAGTGAAGTACTTTGCAGTTGTCTTTACGGAATTTCATCTTGCAGAGTTCAGAGCAATTGTCTAATTTGTCAAGGTCATTTTGAATTCTAATCCTGTCCTCCAAAGTGCTTGCAACCCCTCCCAGCTTGGTGTCACCCACAAACTTTAGAAGTGTATTTTCCACTCCATTATCCAAGTTATCAATGAAAATATTAAATATCCAGACCCAGGACTGAGCCCTGTGGGATACCACTAGATACACCCACCCAATTTGACAGTGAAACTTTGATAACTACTCTTTTAGTATGGTGTTTCAACCCGTTGTGCACCCACTTTCTAGTAATTTCATCTAGACCACATTTCCCCAGTTTGCTTATGATCATGTCACATGGCACTGTGTCTAAAGCCTTTCTAAAATCAAGATATCTCTCATCCACTGCTTCCTCCCCTCTGCTAGGCCAGTAACCCTGTCAAAGAAGGAAATTAGGTTGGTTTGGCACGATTTGTTCTTGACAAATCCATGCTGGCTATTCCTCATAGCCCTATTGTCCTCTGGGTGCTTACAAATTGATTGTTTAATAATTTGTTGCAGTATCTTTCCAGGTATCAAAGTTAGGCTGCCTGGTCTTTAATTTCCCGGGTCCTCTTCGTTCCCCCTTTTAAAGATAGGTACTATGTCTGCTCTTCTCCAGTCTCCTGGGACCTCATCTGTCCCCCCAGGAGTTCTCAAAGATAATTGCTAATGATTCTGAGATTGCTTCAGCTACTTCCTTAAGTTAAAATTCCTTAGAGTGAATTTCATCAGGCCCTGCTGACTGGAACACATCTAACTTAGCTAAATATTCTTTAATCTGTTTGTTAGAAATAATCAAACATGTTGTCCTGGGGGCGGATTGGGGAGATGGAACCCTTTATTGCCTGCTCGTTCCACCTCCACGCCTCGAGTGAGCAATGAGGGGGTTACTTTACAATTCTTTTAACCATAGCAGTATGTGAATGTATACATTTCCAGCAACTCCCCATACACCCTTATTTGGTTACATTGACCCCTATAAAATGAATATTAACAACTACATAATGAATTCAATTATACCCGCCCCTGTTTGTTATTTACAAGATTACCATACAGAGGTCAGGCACATAACCTTAAAACCTATACATTTTACACTATCATTCTTTAAAGTAAAGGCATGCCAGGGGGAGGAAGAAGATAATGGTTTTTCCACCCACCAAGGCCTTGTACAGGAATGACGATAAATGGATCCCCTGCCCAGATGGCAGGAAGGGAGGAGAAGACGAGAGATAACAGACTCTAACTGAAATTCACAGAAACAAGATATGCCCTCGCCATGACCCCATTCCCTGTAATTTAGGCCTGGCCATTTGTCCAGCTTTTAACTCTTTACTCTCCTACACTGTTCTTTCCCTATTTTGGCTTGCGTTCCTTCCCCTTTGTTGTTAATATTAAATGTGTTGAGTATTTGGTGTCCATTAACTTTTTTAGTTACAACTGAAGCAAAATAGGCATTAAATAGCTCAGCTTTCTTGATGTCATCTGGCATTAGCTCTCCTTCCCTGCTAAGTAGAGGACGTACGCTTTCCTTCGTCTTGCTCCCAATGTATTTAAAGAACTTCTTTTTATTTCCTTTATGTCCTTTGCTAACTCATTTTGTGCCTTAGATCTTCTGATTTTGTTCCTACATGTTTGTGCTATTCTTTTGTTCTTTTCCTTAGCACTTTGTCCATATTTCCACTTTTTGTAGAACTCCTTTCTTATTTTCAGGTCATTTAAAGAGCTTCTGATGGAGCCATTTTGGCCTCCTCCTATTCTTCCTATCTTTCCTTCTCATTGGGATAGTTGGAGTGGTGCCTTTTATATTGTCTCCTTGAAAAACTGCCAGCTGTCCTGAACTCCTTTTTCCAGTAGATTTTCTTCCCATGGGATTTTACCTACCAGTTCTCTGAGTTTGTTAAAGTCTGTTTTTTTGAAATCCATTGTCCTCATTATACTGCTTTCACTCCTTCCTTTCCTTAGAGTCATGAAATCTGTCATTTATCGTTTCATGATGACTTGCACCCAAATTGCCTTCCACCTTGAGATTTGCTGCCAATTTCCCCGTCAGTCAGAATCAAGTTTAACATACTCATAACTTCTGTGGATTGGGAACCTATAACCGTGTCTCTCAACCTTTCCAGACTACTGTATCCCTTTCAGGAGTCTGATTTGTCTTGCGTACTCCCAAGTTTCACCTCTCTTAAAAAGTACTTGCTTGCAAAATGGGACATAAAAATACAGAAGTGTCCCAGCCCTCTATTACTTAAAAATTGCTGACTTTCTCATTTTTACCATATAATTATAAAATACATTATTTGGAATATCAATATTTTTCTTACATTTCAGTATATAGAGCAGTATAAACAACTCATTGTCTGTATGAAATTTTAGTTCCTACTGACTTTGCTAGTGCTTTTTATGTAGCCTATGTAAAACTAAGCAAATATCTAGATGCATTGATGTACCCCCTGGAAGACCTCTGTGTACCTCCAGGGGTACATGTACCCTGGTTGAGAACCACTGATCTATAACATACACTCACCATTGAGTTAAATTTGCTTGTTCCTTTTGCAACTTCCCATACCCATGTGTCCTTCATGAATTAACTTTAAAATCCTGGAATTTTTGTTTGTTTTTTTCTCTGAGGATAAATGGAAGCTTAACACACTTCCCTTGGAGGGGAACGTTTTCTGCCACTGAAGGTTTATCTGTTTAGGCATGAAATGCTTTTTCCATCCAGAGTGTAGAACATGCATCATGGACTCCACTGTCTCTTCCTCTGCGGTAGCATGTAGTCACATATCCCACATGTGAGGTGGCACACCAGCTGAGAATGTTGATGTGGAAGTCAACCTTGGATTTGGTTTCTGGAGCATGGCCTTGGTGGGTCACATTTCAGATCTTGGCCAATGCATCATCCCGCAATGATTTGACTTCCTGATGCGTGTTTTGGAAAGATTTCATTTAGCGATTTCCAAGAAAGAGAACAGGGAACGATAGGTCATTTTAACAATGTTCAAACCGTTCTCCAACCACTTTTTGAAGCGCTCTCGCGCCTTGGCAGCAGGAACTTGAAATTTTGCAAAGAAAAAGCCCTTGAGTCGGAGGTGCCCTGCACTATTCCCATGAAAATTCATCCAGATTTGGTCAAACTAAAAGCCTCCGGAAATCACAATTTACACATGCTCAATAGAATAGGGGGTTGGTCAGTGATCAGGGTTTCCTGGCTCTACCACAGCACAAATATTTAAATGTGTCAAGCTTTTTAGAGTGGAACATTTTCCCATTGGAAAATGTCATTTTGCCAAAGTCAAAAATTTCCATGGGAACATGTTGATTGTGATGCAAATTTGTTAAAAAAAAAAAAAGATCAAAGTAAAACGGTCTCCTGTAGGGGTTGGGCTCCACAATCAAACTACATCTTCCATGATGCCTCACAACCTGGAACTCCCATGATGCACTAGCATCTCCACACCAAGAGGTGCATGGTGTTTCATGAGATAGGCAATCTGACAGGGCATTGGACCTTATCCAAAAAGGCCATTTTGGTTTGTCTCATCAAAGTAATTTTTTGTTCACATTTGCTTTAAAGACTTAACATTATGTTACAAATGGTGCTATATAAAAGTTATATATTTTTATACCTGCTTTACATTTAAAGCCATTGAAATCTCGATGAAAAAGACTTATTTTTCCACCCCAAAACACGTTTTATTCATTCATTCATTCGTGTCAGAATTCTTTCTTTTTGCCCTGATTTGAGACGAACACAGATTGTGAAATCATGGCTCCATGCCTGCTCTACAAATAATAGAGAATAATCAGACACGAGGCCTGAATATATTAATTCCCTTTCGCAACCTTAGTGACGGGAATCAATAATGGGACTGCCAGGAAGGTGGCTTTTCATAACCAGCCACCCACCTTAAGCACCGTCTGGAAGACATTCCTGCCCTGAAATTGCAGAAACTTCTCACCCAACTCCACTTTGGGATCTCTTGTGACTTTTTTTCCTACCTGCTGCCCCAAGCACGAGCATTGCAATGATCAGCAGCTCCATGGTGGTTGTGGTGATGGATACGGTAGGAGTCTTCGCTGTCGTTACTGCACTGAAAGATATTGAAAAGGAATCGCTGGGCATAGGTGTCTTGAGGAGGATGGATGGTCTCGCGAATAAGGTGCTGACTTAGGATTTAAGGAAGCCAGGCTCTTTCCCAGACTCCCATGAGCAAGCAGTTTCTCTGTGCTTCAGCTATTCTGACTGTACCATGAGGAGGAGAGCCCTGCCCTACTGGGGGAGGATAAATGTACTGTGATAGTCTGATGGCAATGGGGGCCCACTCTCCCCCAGGGGCATTTTCCATGAAAAGATCTGATCTGTTGAGGGGGGAAAACCTCAATCCAGATTAAAAAGATTTCCATGCGCTGCACTGAGCCCACCCCTCTCCTCCAAGCTCCGCTTCTAACGTAACACCCCAATAACAGATGCAGGGCGCACCCCCCATAACCAGTCTACTAACAAAGAAATGAATAGATTTAAGGCACTGATCTGGCCCTCATCACGGTTCCATCTGAGCATCTCATCATCTTTACCGTACTTGGAGAGGTAGAGCAGGGCTATTATTCCCTTTGTACAGATGGGGAAACTGAGGCAGAGAGAGACTAAGAGATTGGGCCAAGGCCATACAGGGAGGCAGCGGCAGACCAGAGATTAGAAGCCATGTCTTCCGAGACCCAGCTGAGCAGCCGAACTGCCAACCCCTCTGTCTATACTGAATGCCCTGTGCCATCCACCATAATCCCCCGAATAACAGAGCAGTGTCCCCATGACATCCCATTGTCACTCCAAAACAGAGAGATGCCCTAAATCTCCTCTTAATCCCCCAACAAGAAAGGAATGCCCCCTGGTATCCCAGAATCACCCCAATGACAGAGTGATGCCCCCTGGCACCCATAATCAGTCCAGTAACAGGACAATGCCCCAAGCCATCACCCTATGTCGCTCCCCAAACCGCAGCCATCTCCTTCTCACCCTGCCGCATGACCCCCCAACCAGTCAGGCTTCCTGACACCCGGGGCTGGACTGTTCCTGCTTCACCTGTAGCTCCTGCTTGTGGCACCCGGGAGCGGAAGAGTCTCAGGCGGTTGTGTCTTGGACAAAGCCAGCGATCCACTGGGGTGGGACACTTTATATGCCAGAGAAATGGGCTGTCCCTTGTGAGTCAATAAGTGATTGCCACGTCTGGGGAGCTGCCCCACATGTCGGCAACCAGGTGCCTCCCTCCACCCTCACACTCCTGGCTCCGGTAGGTCAGGTTTTGTGGAGCTGCGGGAGCAAGGCAGCCTTTGTTCCCGCCTCTCTCCTTCGCAGGGGCACCCGGCAGGAATTCGCCTGGGAACGGCGCCTTCTCCATTGCCGAAAGCGACTCCCTGAGCCTGCCGCTCTGTCTCCTGCCACCAGAACAAGGGGGTGCAGAAATCGGCGAGGGGGCCAGAGAAGAGCCACGAAGGCTGGGGGGCAGGAGGGACCTGAGGGCTTGTCCTCACTTGAAACGCTACAGCGACAGATTGGCCCATTGGCGTATCCAATCCACCGCCCCGAGAGGCAGGAGCTGGGTGGACGGAGAATTCTGCCGTCTGAGGGGTGTGTTAGCCCCGCACTGGAACTGAGCAGGTGTGTTGGGCTGGCAGCTCTGGAGGGAGCAGGGCCCTGAAGCAGATACAGACCCCAGGGCCAATGGGCACAGGCCAACTCAGGTCAGCCTGATTGACAGGGCGGGCAGCCAATGAGGGAGCCAGGAGTGCGGATGGAGTCCCATCCTCCGTGTGAGCGGGAGCTGCCTGTGCCTGGGCCGAGCTAAGGACAGAGCAGCCGGCGGCTGGAGGCCGGAGGAGAGTCCCAGGGAGCTGAGCTGAGCTGAGCTGAGCTGGGCACAGCTGCACTGAGCCAAGCGGGGCAGGAGCTGGGGCTGGGGCCGGAGCCGGGTGCGGGGAGTGAGCGGCTGGGCAGAGCGAGGGGGACCCTGGGCAGGGCCCGGCGCAGGGAGACGCCCCCAGCCCAGAGGCCGCGCAGGCTGGACTCAGGGGGATGGTGGCCCCGAGAGGGGGGCTGAGGCTGGGCAGAAGGGCCCTGCCCCCTAGTGCCAGTGTCTGACTCTGCGTCCCTGCAGCACGGCCAGGCATGGGCAGGAGCCTGCACCCAGTGCAGAGTTAGCTCCCCGGGGTGGGGACCCTCTAGCCCCTGCTCTAAGGGACCATGGCAGGATTGGGGGTTGAGCCCCAGGAATCCCGGGCCCAGCCTTGTCGGGGTTACGGGGACCCCACCACACAGGAGAGTGGAAGGGGAGCCCTTGAGGTCAGGTGGGCCTCTGGGTAGAGAGTGGGAGCAGGGACTCAGATCCTTTTGTTAACCAACTGCACTGGGGTAGTGTGAGAGCCAGGAAAGTTCCCCACAATAGCATTCCCCCGCTTACATATCGCCTAGTGCTGTCTATACCAGGGGTTAGGTGGGCTTCACTACATCGCTCGGGGCTGTGGATTTTTGGACGCAGCCCGGGCTCTGAGACCTCTGCCCACCCTCCGAGCGATGTAGCGGAGTGAATCTAACTTTTTAGCTCAGACCTGGCCTGTGCAGTGTGCGACTAAGAGTTTGATCTGCTTCGTTGATCAAAGAGAAAAGCCAGAGGTGGCTCGCTCATGCTGTGTACGTATCTTCACGGGGAGGAAATCCCGGGTGCTGATGGGCTCGTGAATGAAAGAAAACAAGAACCAGTGGCTGGAAATTAAAGGCAGACACGTTCCAGTGAGGAACGAGACACCTTTTTTTCGCAGTGCGGGTTGATTAACCGTTCCCTGATGGATTTGCCATCATTGATGGCTTCCAATGTGGACCAGCTGCCCTTTTGGGAAAATGCTGACAAGTGATTGGACCCAATACAGGGGGAAGTGGGAGAATTTCTCTGACACGTGGTATACAGGAGGCCAAAAGAGATGATCTCAAAGTCCCATCTGGCCTTAGAATCTATGAGTACATCTACATTGCTATGAAAGGCCCACGTATGGCTATGGCTGTCTCACAGGTTTTTCAGGCAAGGTGTAATTGAACTGTGGAACTCACTGCCACAGAAAGCTGTTGAAACCAAAACCATCACAATATTCAAGAAGGGAGTGGAATAACCGGAATGATCACAGTTTGAGGTTACAAGCAAATTAGGGGCTGGGACTATCAAACTTCCTCTTTCAGGGTTTGAATTTGTCTCTAATTATTAGAAAGCAGGGTGAGGATTAATGTGTTGTGGGGAGGGCAGATTATCTCCCTTCAGCCACTGCAGGAGGTCTCATGTCTTCCTCTGAGAGCTTTCAGTGATGACATTCTGGACAAGATAGTGCGATTGTGTTTTTTTAAAATAAGCGTTGGATTCTCTTAATTTTCCTTCCGGTTTCTATCTGTTCATTAGATCCTTATCTGGCCCCCATCACCATGGTATCTGGGCACCTCATGCTCTTTAATGCATTTATCCTTGCACACTCTGTTGCTCCCTTTGTTAGGGTTAGGGAGACAAAATAGCAAGTGTGGAAAATCAGGGCAATTGTTTTTCAGGAGGGGTGGGGCATAGTTGGGTACATAGGACAATCTTGAGATGATCCTGATAATATCGAAACATCCAGTGACCCTAGTTAGGGTGGGGAAGGGGATGATTTTCCCATCCCATCAGACTGTTCAAGATTTCAAAGTTTCCGTGTCCCCAAAATCTTGCAAAATGTTGCCACCTGAGAAAAGAAAACCAAAACCATTTTGATTTGGGTCGGTTGAAACATTTCATTAACAAAAAATTCTAACGTGTTCATTTTGTTTTCACCTTTTAAATTCACTTTTTAAAAAAATAGAAATTGAATCACATTTCAAAAGGATTTCGAACACATCAAGCCAGGAAGCTTTCAGAATGTTACAACTTCCGCTGCCCAAACATTTTTTGAGTTGGGAACGTCACTCAAACACATCCTGTCCTGTAAACAGTTTCAGTTTCGATGCCTTGGCATTTTAGGGCAGAAAAATTCCCATCCACTCTACCCATTGTACCAATAGGGAAACTGAGGCAGAGCACGAGTCTGAATACTTTATTGAGGCTGTCACAGGTAGTTGGGCGTGGATCAGGAATTGAATCAAGGTCTCCTACACTCCTGGATGATGCACAGCACTGAAATGTCTCTTCTCCATGCTTTTAAGGGGAATGCAAGTCACATTTTCAAGCTTTCCTTTGGAATCACAAGGGCTGGCAGTTTCCCTCTTGTTTTGATTCTGGCCAGTCACAGGACTTCAGCCATTGGAGCTTGAAGCCCAGCACCAGCTATCAGGAGAGCTGGCAGCTCTGCCTCTTGGGAACATCTGCTGTACCCAGACGGGCTGGCGTGCTGCATATGGGAACTCCTCCGTGCTCCAGGCTGGTGTGAGGGGCTGTAATAACAGGGCTACGCAGGTCTCTCTATGGGGCAGGAGCTGCTCTGAGTAACTGGCACATGTCTGGCTCCCCAGACAGGTGCTGTGCCAACCTAGTATTGACAGTGCTATGGGCTGCCAGAGGGAAGGGTTAGGTTGGTTCTGTGTCTGGATGGCACCTGGTGCTGGGACACCTGGATATTACTGTAATACACCTAATAACTGACAATGTACAGCACCTAGCACAAGCGGTTATGGTCCATGTCTGGGGCTCCTAGGTGCTACCATAATACACATAATAAATAGTAATGTACAGTGCCTAGCACAAGACGTCCTGGCCCATGTCTGGGGCTTCTAGGTCCTCCCATAATACAGCCAATAAACAGTAATGTACAGCATCTAGCACAGTGGGGTCCTGGCCCACATCTGAGGCGCCTAGGTGCTATCGTAATACATCTAGTAAAATAATAACATACTGTGCCTCGCACAAATGGAGTCCGGTCCTGATCCATGACTGGTGCTCCGATGCACTCCCATAATAGGAAATGCTGAGCACAGTGGGGTGGCCTACCCCCTGCCATTCAGAGGTTCTTAGGCATCTATTTCCATTCATGCACGTCAGCTATGAGCACTCCTGGCATTAGACACCTGAGTCATTTGTTCCCCATGGAACTGTTGACCAGTGGCTAGAGCTCTCACCTTGGATCTGGGGCCTACAGTTCAGTGCCCCTCTACTTTCTGTGAAGAATGGATTTGGATGCGGGTTTCCTGTCTTCTAGGAGAGCCCCTGCATCCTGACCAGCTTGCAAGATTCAACTCAGGCTCCCCACTCTCCGTAACCCATGGCACTAAGAAATGCAGCTCACAGAAACAAAGGCTAAGTTTATTATTAAAGAACAGAGATTCAAGCGATAGAGAGTAAAATCTCAGAAAGCAAAGGTTACAGCAGAAACCAAATCATAGCTCGGTTCTTGGAGCCGAAACCAGGGCCATATTATCCATTAGGCACAACAGGCACAGTGCCTAGGGCCTATGAAACTTTCAGGGCCTACGAAAAATTTTGTGAACTAAAATAAAATTTATCCAAAAATTTGAAAAGCAAACGATAAAATCAAAAATCATATCTTCTTAAATTAAATATATTTATCTAAGGTACAAATTCCTATTATATTATTACATATATCCATTGTAAATTTAATTCTGTGACAAGATTTAAAATTTTCTAAGCTTTTAAGGAATATGTTTACAATATTAGCAAAAGGGAATGCATTAAATGCAGGTTTCAATTTTGAACAATTTTTATTTGACATTTTGCTCAGATATTGTAGCATCGTTGATAGAGCACTAAGATGATCCTTTGATTTTTCATGTGAATTTATTCTTGTAGTTGCATTTTTCCAGTCATCAAACCCTGTTTTAAATTGATTGCAAAATTCATTGGTACTGGCACTGAATAGTTTGCACACATAACGGTACACTTTAACTGTTGAAGAAGAATAAATCAACCAGTCTCTCTGTACTATTTCTCCATTTGTTAATCGCCTGATAAAATATTATTTTCGTGCAAATAGGGCCTACGAAGGTCTTAAAACGGCCTTGGCCGAAACACAACTCACAAAACTTTCTCCTGCAGGATGGCTTGCCCCATGTCCTTTCTCCAGCATTTGCAGCCAGGGTGGGTGAGATCCCTCTTTCATAAGATCACACCGGCTGGCAGCTTCTTTTCACAGGTGGAAGGATGCCAGGGTGTCTCTCTGCACCCCCAAATATACCACAAGAGAGTTTTGATGAAATAGGGTCCCGCTGTTTACCTCTTCTGGTTAATTTCCTTTTGAAGTCTCCACCCTCTCTTTGTTAGTATTTGACTTAGTGCACTGATAGGCTGCTATTGTACAACACACAGTACCCAGGGTACCCAGTGGGCTGTTAATCTCCCCTGCCCTAATCCACTAGAGCCCACTCCCCTCCCAAGGTCAGAGACAGAACCAAGGAGTCCTGGCTCCCAACTCCCCTGCTCTAACCCACTACACCCCACTCCCCTCCCCTCCCAGAGCTGGGGAGAGAACCTAGGAGTTTTGGCTCCCAACTCCCCTGCTCTAATCACTAGACCACAGTCCCCTCCTAGAACCAGCGATAGAACCCAGGAGTTCTGGCTCCCAGCCCCCCATTCTAACCCAGTAGACCCCACTCTCTGCCCAGAACCAGGGACAGAGAACCCAGGAGTCACTTGATGGGAGATCTCAACATTTTTGCTTTTCCTGCTAATTGGGACTGAAAACAGATGTCCACGTGTCAGCATTTCCTGACGAATGGAGATGCTGAGTCTGACTTGCGTGAGTTATTTCTCTGGGATGAAAAATGTTTGTTGGCCTTTTGCAAAACAACAGGCTAGGCATGGATATTGTGCTGGAAATGTTTGCCAATGGCTTGCAGAGGGTGAGTTATCAGGACATAGTGCCAGGAAGCCTTTTGCAATCACAGGGCGTGGGGGTCATTCCCTCATCTCATCCTGGTTCCCCCAGCTATTTAAAAGACACTTCATGCTTCCTTTCGGCAGGTGTTTGTGAAGGACCCTGCAATGTCATAGATTTTAGTGATCGCAAGGAAACTGTGATCCATCCATCCTACCCTCCTGCGTAGCCCAGACAGGAGAGTCTTCAACAGGGATTCCTGCCTCCAGACCAGATCTGGCTGTTGAGCTAGAGCGTCCTTAACTCCACCTCTTGCTTGTGTGCCCTTAACTCCGCACCTTCATGGCTTTAAAGCCCATATCTGGTGGGTGAGCTAGAGTGGAGCTTTGTGTGTGCCAGAGAGATGCCTTATCTCAATGCAAAGACTCTGAGGGATGGAGAATCTGCCCTGTCCCTGGGAGTCAGTTCCCCACCTTGAGGAAAATCTGCCCCTTATTTCCTGTCTGGATTTGTCTGGCTTCAGTTCCCAGCGTTGAGCTTTCACTCTGTCTCTCTCTGCTGGGTTATAGAGCCTTCTGCTTTTAGTGGTCTTATTATTATAATTATATGTGTTTATAGGGGTTATATGTGTTTATGGCCTGTGAGGGGGTGCGTATGGAAGAGGTGCGTGTTTTACCTAGTGTTAACTAATGGGGCTTTCACTCAGAAAGGTTGGGAACCACTAGGTTAACTTTGTCCTGCCTCAGCACAGGGGGCTGGACTTGATGCCATCTCGACCTCCCTTCCAGCCTGACTTTTCGATGATTCTTCATGGGAAAATTGACCAGAACAGCTCCTCCCATGTGGACACGCTTATTCCGGGATAAAAGTGCCTTTTCCAATGTAGCTTAATCTCCTTGGAAATAGAGCTGGGCAAAATACTCCATGTCTGACCTCTCTGTCCTCATCGTCAAAGGAAACCTGCACAATACCTTCAAAAGATGCAGCTGGGAGTTTAAATTCACAACTTTGCTAGACACAAAAATCATGGGCTCAGCCCTGGTCTACTCTGCACAGTTAGGTTGACATGAGGCAGCTTATGTTGACCGAACTGTCAGTGTCTACACTAAAATTTCACTCCCACCAACTTAACTTAACTGCCCGCTTCGCCGAATTAATAAGTCCACCTACGCGAGGCGTAGAGTGAAGGTTGATGGCGTTAGGTCGACACAGTGTCAGTATAGACATGGCATTGCTTACATCAGCCGTTACTGGCTTTCACAAGTGAGGACATGCACAACCCACACAAGGAGCAAAGCGCAAAAGTGATGTAATTACTGCAGTGGCTGTGTGCCGACGTAAATTAGGTCAACTGACTTTTGTAGGGTCGACACGGCCTCAGCAAAGACACTGGATTTCTGGCTCATTACAGCAATCTGTCACCCACTAACCCTCCTTTGTCCTATGACTGCAGTGGTGTTAACTGCCCACTTCCCCTGGAATGGTCTCTTGCAACACCTGTTAACTGCTTACACTACGCAGTCTGTTCCACCTCGTATTTAGCTGTGACGCTCTTAGGGCCTTTCTCAGACTTGAAGAAGAGCTCTGCCTAAACTTGAACGCTCATCTCTTTCATCAACAGAGGTTCGTCTCATAGAAGATATTACCTCACCCACCTTGTCTCTATAATTGTTAGAACTACAATCAGAATATATAGTAAAGCTTTCTATGATGAGTCTGCTGGACACAGCTAGTTAGAGGCAAGGCAGGCTACGTTTAAGGCCTCTTTTCTAGCCCAATGTCAGGGACCCAGGTCTTGAGCTCTAGCTCTGAGGGCCCTGTGGCACAAGTAGGTTCTAACCTGCCATGCAGGGACCTGCTGCCTACTAGCAGCATAGAAGCTGAACTCAGAGAGAGGGCCCCAGTCCTGGGAGCTGATTGGCAGAACACTGAGGGTCCTGATTGGTCCACAGCTTCTATTTAAATCCAGCACAGGAACAGGAAGTTGTCCAGGCAAGTGGGATCTAAGGTGCTCTGGACTGTTTGTCTTCCTCCTCCGGGTACCCTGACCTGGCTTGGTGTTGACCTGTGGATCTGCTCTCAAGTTTGTCTCCTGCCTCTGGTCTCCTGGTAACCTGACCCTGCCGGCCACCTGATGCCTGACTATCAGTTTGCACTCTGATCTGCCTCAGACTCTGACCCCCCGGCATGTGACCCAGCCAGTTTTCCCAACTCCTGCTGTGACCGCTAGGGAAGACTGCCCACGGCCTCCTCGTGATGCCTCCTCCGCCGGTCGGGCAGGCCAGAGTGAGTCCTAAAAAGGGCTGTTCAGTTGCGGCTGCCTAGATGCGGGCCTGCCTCTGTCCACATGCAAAAATGACCATCTGACAGCCACCGCCCGCATGCCGGTTTGTGACTAGAAGCTTCCGGTCATCGCTGACCCGCTCCTGTTGCCGACATTGCCTTGGACGTGGCGATGAACATGGAAGACGCCTTTGTGTGATTTCTTTTAACTTGGAGACACCAGCGCTTGACAGGATGAGGCTCTTCTTCCAGTGACAAGGAAACCAAGACCACTGGAGACTGCCATCCTGCTTTGTCCACCTTCACAGCCATTGAGAGAAATTGTCTCTTCGTCCACCTGCTCTGCTGCTGAGGACTTATGGGAATCCCAAGCTCTTGTCTGACTAAAATAGACAAGGACCTCGTGGCAAGGATTCCAGCATTTCAAGACCCACCAAAGCTAACAGGGAAGGAGGAAAGAATGTGCCACAGCTCGACTCAATCCAGATCCACTCTTTCCACCGGGAACTGTCTGGCCAACTGTGGTAAGATCTGTGAATCCCAGACTGGTTTTATTAGCCACCAATGGACTTACTAGCCAGAACTTGCCGTCATTTCATGGAAGACGATCACATGTCAATTTTGCTGAATTGTTTCGGTCAAAAAAAGAAACCTTAAAAAGAATTCCCAAAACATCAAAACATTTTGTTTCCAAAATTTCAGAACAAAGCATTTCCAGATTTTTCACTTCCAAATGTCTTTTTTTTCCAATAAATTTCCTTTTACTTTATTTATTTATTTATTTTAATTAAAACGTTAAAAAAAATGTTCAACGTCCACACGAAACGTTTAGTTTCAGGTCAAATGTTTTGTTTGACCCAAAATTGCCAGAGGAAAAAAAAAAAGCCATTATCTGCCCAATTCTTTCTTTGTCAATACTGATTATATTTTTGATGGGGGAGGGGAACCAAAATGATCATTTTGTTTTGATGTAAAAATGATTAATTTCAATAATGTTCAAATATTTTTTTCGACTTGATCAATTTTGTTTCTTCTAGATCTTTATGTGACATTACAATATTAACTTTAATAATATTATATTTACAATGCTATCTATATAGTCGATTGAACCATAGACATAAAGGGCTGGTAGGGACCTCAAGGGTCATTTAACCATTTCCACATGTCCATGCAGGATCGATCCATCCACCCACTCATCCATCCCCCTACCTACCCATCCCTCTGTATTCTGTGCCATAACATCATAGATACGTAGGTATGGAAGGGACTTTGAAAGATCATCTAGTGAAGTCCATTGTCCCATGCTGAGGCAGTATTCAGTACATTTAGACCATCCCTGACGGATGTATGTCTAACCTGTTCTTAAACACCTCCAACGATGAAGATTTCACCACTCTTCTCGATAATCTATTCCAAACTCTACTTAGAGTTTTTTCTAGGATCTTCGATTATATGTCATATTTTAATGTAATATCAAAGTCATAACTAAATGACTCTTACGCAAAGTAGATTGTCATGGGTTCAGAGGAAAACTCCTCTCCTGGATCAGTAATTGGTTAAAAGACAGGAAACAAAGAGTAGGAATAACTGGTCAGTTTTCAGAATGAAGAGAGGTAAATAATGGTGTCCCCAGGGGTCTGTACTGGGACCAGCACTGTTCAACATATTTATAAATGATCTGGAAAAAGGGTAAACTGTGAAGTGGCAACATTTGCAGATGATAACTACTCAAGCTAATTAAGTTCAAAGCAGACTGCGAAGAGTTACAAAGGGATCTCACAAAACTGGGTGAGAGATGAAATTCAATGTTGATAAATGCAAAGTAATGCACATTGGAAAAGAGAATCCCAACTATACATATAAAATGATTGGATCTAAATTAGCTGTTACCACTCAAGAAAGATCTTGGAATCATTGTGGATAGTTCTCTGAAAGCATTCACTCAATGTGCGGTGGCAGTCAAAAAAGCTAACAGAAATGTTGGGAACTGTAAGGAAAAGGATAGATAATAAGACAGAAAATATCATAAAGCCTCTATATAAATCCATGGTATGCCCACATTTTGAATACTGCATGCAGATCTGGTTGCCCCATCTCAAAAAAGATATATTGGAGTCAGAAAAGGTACAGAAAGGGCAACGAAAATGAGTAGGGGTATGGAAAAATTTCCATATCTGGACAGATTCATAAGATTTGGACTTTTCAGCATGGAAAAGAGACAA